>NW_026731811.1:0-32500 GCF_028476545.2 Physella acuta
AGAGGGGGGTAGAGAGGTCAGACAAGATTTTTGGAAAATATCGTATTTTAAAGAAAAATTCGACTGCAATTTTTTGGGGGTGGGGGGGGGGGGGTGTAGGCTGAGGTGTGACGTCATTTTAGAGGGCGGGGTCTGGCTTTTTGTGACAGATATGTGACCGAGGGGAGGTGGGAAGTAAAAATCGTCAAAAAAGCGTGACATCATTTATGGATGACCCCATTGGTGGTTGATTGGGGAAAACAGTTTTAAGTTTTTGTTGTGGCTGTTAATAATTAAAGCCTTAAATAGCTACAATAAGTCAACCCTGTATTTTAATACAGTGACAATCTTATTAGGGGGTCTGCATATAGTGTGCTTATTATTCAATAACAAGACATAGAGGTTAGCAATTGGCTGACTACACACTTTAAATCAAGCTAGGAAGTTCTCAAAAATTAAATACAGTAATGTTATAAAAGCTGGCTGGGGGGGGGGGGGGGGGAGTTCTACAATAGCACATTATGGGGTAGGCCTAGAGATGGGGTGGGGACTAACATTGTAAACTAATTTTGTTTGTAAGCACAATCCTTTAAAGATTAATTTTTTATTTCAAGCTTGTTACAAAGAAAATAAATCCATTTTAAAGGAATGTAAATTGAACATAATATGAATCAAATGTCTCAAAAAATAATGAAATAATAGTCCATTTTATTTTGAAATTCCGCGCGAAAATTAAGTTTTCAGGGTTTCAAAAATTTCAAATTTTAGTTTCAGGATTGGGTAAAAATTTTGGGATTCATTTTCAGGATTCACTTAGAAAATGAGTGGCACCCCTGTATTTATATCTGGAAAATGCCTGCTATTTCACTTACAAAAAGCAGTACAAATCTGAAAGTTAGCAGTATAAAATGGATGATTTTACTTGTAGCACATAAAAGTTCCATGTTAAAGTGATATCATGATCTTAACGCATCCCAACAAGGAAATATTACCACTCTTACTTGACTTACCTTGACTCAAAAGTCATCTCTCACATCTGCAATTTTTATTAGATTGACTTCTCTCACAGGACTCCAGCATAATTACACCTTTACTCAAATTACCTTTTACACCAGCTTTTTTTTGTATAAATGTATAAAGATATTTACATACATCATAATTTTTAAAAGAATGGCAATAGAGAGATATAATTACTTATTTGCAATGTAAATTGGACGCCATAAAGCACTTTGAATATGTATTAACCACAGATGGTCCAAAACTTATTATTTTTTTGTTTTATCTCTTGGAGATGCATGACTTTTATTATAACTTTTTAAATGTAAAAAATAATTAAGGTTTGTGATCAGACACATTTAAATACATTAGACGGGGGACCCTCCTCACAATGGTGCACTTCTGCTGTTGTGGGTAGCCATAGATAAATTTATTACCTGCATCCTTAGTTTCAATTTTAGTTTACATAATAAGGAAAGGACAGATTTTTTTCTGTAGGATAATTTTATGTAACTCTCTTCCAGGCAATGATAATCTGCACAGTGCTACTGGCATTTACCTACTACATGAAACGTCACAAATGGACTGTGCTGAAGTCTAAAAAAATTGGCTTTTTAAACCACCAACCTACAAGTGATGAAAGCGATTATTAGCAAGGGCAAATAATATAGGGTGGGGGGGTTCACTGATGGGAAGTCATTTTTGTTGCAAGACCTGACTGAATAGACAACTTATATAAATTTAGAATGCTTTTTAATTTAGAATGCTTTTTACAGGGACATTTTAACTAATCTGATAGCATTGGATACATGTGATTGGACCATATGTTTAGTTTGTTACACAACTGTAATTATTGTACATGTTTGTGTTTAAGGAAATGATTGAATTTGTATTTAAGGTGCTCAAATGAAATCAATAAATGAGTGACCTTAAAAACAATTTTATTATTTTTTCTTTTACGAAATGAAAAAAGGGTGTGATATAATTTGTGTTAAACGTTCTTTCCTGGCACATGACCTTCACTGTATTTCAAGCATTCAATAAAAAGTATTGTTCAAATATTTAGGTCCAATCTATATTTTGTGGTTAATAATTGCTATTTTTATGATTGTAACTAAGTAGCTGTTGGGGCATAGCTATGTTGCCACCTTTAAATTATTATCATGATTGTCATATTGGGCATGAATGAGGCTTAAGATCCTATATTGTAATGTTGTCTTTCAGCTGTACTAAGCCAATAGTTGGCTTCAAATCATACATGTGGATTGACTCTTGTATATGTCTCCAGACACAAGTCTAACTGCTGTGTCTTCAAGAAAGTAGTAAATATTTTGTATTAAATTGTATGAGGTTTGATTTGATCATTAACGCTTGTTTCTTTCTTTTTGTTTTAACTCCAGAGTTTCTACTATTTCTACTAAGCACATGGGTTGAAAATGTCTAAGTCAACCAAAATCAGTTTGCTATGAAAGCAAACTTGTACAAAAGTATTCCTGGGCAATGTGATGGTAGATTGTAACTAAGGGTAAAATAGCGAAAGGCTCTAGTTTTTAGCCTTAACTCAATGACCAGTTTTACACTTTGAAAAAAAAAAAGAGCTCATTTAGCAAAAGATTTTTTTAATGTAGTCTTAAAACAAATGACAACTTAATGTAAATTTTTGTAGCTTTAAATAAACCACCAGTGCAGACTAAACACTAAATAGTGCTGATAAAAAGTAAATATATATGCTGTAAACCCTCAATATTTATAAACCTTGATCTAAGTAAATAATACTCTGTAGTCACAATAAGTTCATGCATAGAAATAGAATGTGGTTACAAAGGAAATACTGAGCACCAATGTATTTTGAAAAGATATTCACAAATGTAAGAAATATAGGTTTAATACAGATATGACTAGTTCATTAAAAATGTGGTCCTTGTTTGACGATGCCTTGAAATCAATAGAAATCTATCAGGTTTAAAAGATAGTTCTATTCAACAGTTAAGTAGTAATGGTCATGATATTACTACAAAAAATAGTCTGATATTTTCAGAACTAACAATTCATACTGAATTGTTAATGTTAGCAGTAAAAATACTGTACATTAAAATCTGTATTCTGTTCTATTAAGTTAAATAAATCTTAAGAAACTAAGTTCAATAGTTTGAATCGATCAGCTATATAACAGCTGATATGTGGAATCAATACTTGCAGGAATGTGAACCGTTTGACATACCCTAAGAAAGTGATAAAAACATTAAACTATACAGTAGGAGTCCTACTAGGAAAGGTATTTAGGAAATATATTTAGTAACTTAAATATCAAGGGGAAAATTATGAAAGGCAAAATTATTAACTTGCTATTATGCTAATTTTAAGAGGCCTTTCTTTTTTTATTGGTGGGGGGGGGGGGGGGATGATGATGGTGTGCATTCTATAAATAATGCCTGAACTCTGCATAAATAATGCATGGTTGAATGAGAAAAAATATTTAAAAAGTTGGAATCTAGAGACTTTTTATCATTTAAGATAAAATCGTGATAAAACAATGCTATAGTATGTGGTAGTTCATTGTATCACAAATGTAATATTTGGCAGGTATATCACAAAGATTTCAAGGTTATCATACATAAGACAGTCGCAGCAAGCACAAAAATGGCAGCTTTTTTATAAAGTTAATATAAGTGTACATCCCAATTTTTGAAAAAGTAATCTATTACAAAAAAAAAATAATTAAAAAGTATTTAAGCAGTCTATGATAATAAAATAACAAGAAACCACAAAGGCACAAAAAAAATTCAATAATAATATAACTAATTCTAATGCATCTTCATAAATTATTAAAATTAGAGAATATTAAAATTTGATAATTTTAATCAGCAGTTGAATATCAGCTATTGTCATATTAGCTAATAATAAACATTCCAGCAGCAACTTATAAGGTCGTTAAATATAACATTAAAAAAACAGTTTTATGACAACATTTTGGCAGAAAGGTTTTTAAACTGTTCCATTGCACATATGAATGTTAAAACTTGCTTTCTCATCACAACTCTTTTTCTGGTATTTTCTGAGGAGAAAATAAAAAGACTTCCAGTTCAGACACATAATATATTCTTTCAGTTGTAAAGGTAAGTTTGTTACGACATCAGCACATTGTTGTATTTTTTATGATGAAAAAACTATCCAATATGACAGAAGAGTTATCTCTGCTACATGACCTGACTCCTGGAACAGGTTAAGCATGAGCTACCTGGTCAACCTCTCCCGAAATCCAACACTTCTTCATTAAGTGGCAATGGGAGTCATTTAGATGGACAAAGTCGAGCTCACTGGTTTTTTTTTTACCTCTATATGTGAAGGGATATTGAGCAAGCTGAAACGGTTTTTTCTGCCCAGCCAACTTAACTGTAGTCAGTTACCCATCAGAGCCTGGTGATTTCGTGCTTCCCAGCAGACTCATGACTGGGAGCCAAACTTGAGGCCTTTGTGTTAGAAATCATGTGTTCTTCTGATAGACCACACTATCCCATAAAGTTATGTTTACATATTTAACTACCTTGATTGGTCTGTTTGTTCAATAGACCATTTTTTTCATCAATAAACTGACTTATCCACCAGAACATTTGGTCAATGACTGACACTACCAGTGTAAAAACTAACAATTTTTACTCACCACGCTTTTGTGTTAGAAATCATGTGTTCTTCTGATAGACCACACTGCCCCATAAAGTTATGTTTAGATATTTAACCAACTACCTTGATTGGTCTGTTTGTTCAATAGACCATTTTTTTCATCAATAAATTGACTTATCCACCAAAACTTTTGGTCAAAGATTGACACTATCAGTACAAAAACTAACAATTTGTACTCACCACGCTGTCTTTGGACTTTGAACAAGAGCATGCCGCCCCTTCAGTTGGTTGTTCTACAAGCTCAAAGCCCTTAACAATCTGAGGTTTTCTCTTCAGCAGTGTTGCATATTTCTATAAAACAGAATTTATTTTACCAGTTTATTCCTAAGTTACAATGTCTGGGAATGGGTTTGTGGTCAAATCATTACTCAATTTTGACCCATTTCTAATGTAAACATTTTTTTACAGATTAGTTTTTTTTCCGAAAACAATGCAATAATAAGTAAGCAATTTTCACTCTAATTAGAAAGTAAATTAGTCATTAAAATATAATTTTAAGATTACTATATACACCAACAAAAGAGAAAAGACAAGTCAGGTGATATAATGTTTGTTGATGTTTTCAATTTGAAAGCTTATCACAGATGCTAACAAGGGGCGAATTATTGCCATTTAGCTACTGATTGGATTTAAAAGCAATTATTTGAAGGAACGTAAAGAATATATGTGGTACTTATTGTTTTAAATACTTATAAACAAATAAATATATATATATATATATATATATGGTATGCATGATGTCTAACTGTAGTTACATATTCACAATAGTGAGAAAGGCTGTTAATTTTAAATGAAATACTTGAACATATTTATATCTATAATATATATAAGTATTAATTCTTATTAATAAGCATCAAAATTATTTCACCATTGGTTAAAATTACATAATATATATTACATTACATAATACATTATATAAACTAAAGGGAAATAACGTCACGTAAAGTTAAAACTGTAACAAAAAAATCGAGTAATGTCCCTTTACCTGAAACAACCTAACGTGATAACACAAGACATCAGCCGGGTTTAAATGCTCGCGTGCGTACTGTTGACCATTTTGGGCGATCTTTTGGACCTGTTGGACGATATTTTAAAATCATCATTTTTGTCACGTGAATAAAATACAACAAAATTTTTTTAAAAATAAAAACCCTACAGCCAGGCTATTTACCAGGTCATCGTGTTCTCTGGCCCATTTGACCTTCTCCAGAACGTCGCTGAGGTCATGCTTCAGGGGAATGTAGTGGACGTTGGGGATGAGGTCGTTGTAAAAATGTTCGTAGTACTCGGAGTCCTGCTTGAAAATGGCAGCATCGCCAGCCAGAAGGTAGGGGAATCTGTAGGCGGCCACAGTCCCGTCTATGTTGAGCTGGTATTTGTACTGGGGGTCAAACAGATTGTTTGTTATTTATTGGCGTCACTGGACGGGGGGACACTGGTAAAAGAGTATATGTTTTATATATAAATTCCATTTCGTTGGGGAGGGGGGGGGGGCGTTAGACTTTTTCGGGGGGGGGGGGGGGTGTCGGCCTAGACAACGATCTATATGTGCCAGACACATTTATATGAGATACTTCACAAACAGGAATTGGTTATTAGTAATTATATTATCCAACTTTAAAATGTAAAAGCTCCTACTTTAATCAACATACAAATATTCTTTAAAAAGAAAAACTACTTATATTTTATTATTGCTTTACAGTAAGTAAGTCCTATTCAACTCGTCAAGTACCTTAAAAAAGTCGAAAAATGAAATATGCGGGACCAGCTCTCCATACTTTGCTGGGTCCTTAGGGAAGAAGAACATGTGGGTGAGTCTGGCGTCTACAAGGTCGGGATGCTTCAGGGCGGTCTCTACCAGGTCAAGTCGCTCTCGTCTGCTGTCCCGCCCGCGCCAAAAGGCTACAGCTGTTTTGTTGGCCCACTTTGGCCCAGTGTTGGCTTGCGTTGAGAACATGTCCAAGCTTACCCTGAAATGATGTCAAATTTAATGTAAGATTATCCTGAAAGGATGAGAGTGATAACGAGTAATCCAAGGGTTAGGGGTCGTCCATAAATGACGTCACACTCGTAGGGGGGAGGGGGGGGGGTCCGTAATTTTGTGACGATGTGTGATGAGGGGGGGGGGGGGGTTTCAGATGGTCCGACGTCACACTTTTGCATTATAAAAAAGCAATGTTAGAAAACGAATTTTAGACGTTATTTCGCATTTTAGAAAACTGTTTTAATAAATTGTAATAACAATTAATTAAAATACTCTATTTTGACAGAGTTCAGACAAGATTTTGAAAAAAATATAGCTGTTTAAAAAAAAATTCAACTGCAATATTGAGGGGGGGGGGGTGTTGTAGGCTGAGGTGTGACGTGATTTTAGGGGGGGGGTGGGTCTGGCTTTTTGTGAAAACGTGTGACGGAGAGGAGGGGGGGAGGTTAAAATCACCAAAAAGCGTGACGTCATTTATGGATGACCCCTTAGAGTAGTCAAGCTCAATTTTAAGCCTATCCTAATGGGATAAGCTTACGGTCGTTTAATCGAAGCTTATCCTGGAATGAATTAGAAAGTTGAATTTTGATAGAATCTTATCCTAAAAGTAACAGGGATTATGGTGGTCAAGCTTATCCTAATGGTCAAACTTAATATAAGCTTAATTTAAAGCAATTAGATTAGTCACTTCTTATTTTATCCTACAGGGATTAGACACTTCAAGCTTATCTTCAATGGATTACACTGGACATTTGAGCGTATCCTAAAAAGTGATTAGATTGGACCCTTCAAGCGTATCCTAAAGGGGAGGGTTAGATAAGTTATTGGTAATAGTCGGTACTTTTCCAAACAATTTATATATATATATTTATATTTTTCCCAAGTTGGTATGGCTGTTGGGGTTAGGTAACGATAAGAACTGTATTTAGGGTTAGAAACAGAATGAAAGTAGCGATACTAGAAAAATAAATATTAGCTACATCCTATCGGTGTTTTTACAGTACCAAAATTCAACCCTGCCTACCATAAATTTAGATATTCACGTTTTTCTTAATCTATATGACAAACTATACAATTTAGACCCACAATCGGCCATTAAAGCAAACTATAAAATGTCAATATATTCCAATATTATTAGACA
The DNA here is from genome assembly GCF_028476545.2 of Physella acuta. Taxonomy (NCBI): domain Eukaryota; kingdom Metazoa; phylum Mollusca; class Gastropoda; family Physidae; genus Physella; species Physella acuta. Next base: position 7,782 of record NW_026731811.1, read on the forward strand.
GTTTGGCAGTTAATAATACAATATTAGATAAGGACTAAGCCGAAACCTTTGTAGCCATTTAGTTTTTGGCATAAAAAAAGCTACGCTTACGCCTAGGTCGGGGGTACTATAAATAGTTTGATAGGCTTATAGATCTAGTCTATATTTAATTATTTTTTTCATTGGCTTTAGACAATACAGGAAGTGGGGTATCAGAGTGAGGTGACACAGCACAATCACAATAGAGGAAATGTAGTTCAGTCACGACACTGTAGCTTTCCCCTGACGTAAGGAAATTTTTTGTTTCAATCCAACCACTTGTCACCTCCCCTGAAAAAGGGAAATTATTTCAATCCACCACTTGTAGTTTCCCCTGATTTGACACGGTTCACACAATCGGCTGACCCGATTTCTCCAAATACGACAACGATTAAAGAGGTTTATGACTTTCATCCAGGTCCTTGCGATCATTGAAAACCATTCAACCGTTTCAGTTGAGACACACCCAAACAGGATTGTCCTTTTGACATGTATTAAACCTTTCGTCATTTTAAAAATCTGTCGTATCTTTAGTCAGTGTAAAGCATATTCTGAACAAGGTATATTTCTAGAAGTAAAATATAGGAAAATACAAACTAATCACTTGTTATATTAGTGGCGTTGCCCCTCACCCCTCCTTTTCAGTTAATTAAGTTACAGAACAGACGGCTTGTTTGGAATGGACAGTGCGTTGGTGTATGACAAGGGTGGTGGTTGGTGTATGGAATGGGCAGTGTTTAGAGTACGGCATTGGTGGTACGTTCTTGTATGGAATAGGCGGTGTTTGATGTAAGGAATGAGTGGTGTGTTGGTATAAGGTATGAGTGGTGTGTTGGTATAAGGAATGAGTGGTGTGTTGGTATAAGGAATGAGTGGTGTGTTGGTATAAGGTATGAGTGGTGTGTTGGTATAAGGAATGAGTGTTGTGTTGGTATAAGGTATGAGTAGTACGTTGGTGTATAAAATTGACGGAGCGTCGCTGGTGTGAAATGGGTGATAATGTTTCGTCAGGTTCCTTGCTTATAACTGGCCAAGTCACCATTCCCTTAAATAAGACGTTGTACCTACGATACACATATTTCTAAACACAAGTCCACTGTCAATTAAAACTAACCAATGCGATATAGTTGACTCCACCCCCACCCCCACATCCACTCCACCACCACCCCCCCCCCCCTCTCAAGCTTGACACTCATTACGAGACACGCTTCTCCAGACACTTCTCGTTGACTTGGTCGGGTATTGGATAAAAGCCTGTCAATAAATGCGTTTCATGCTTTAAAAGTACACGTCTTAGACTGTAAGGTACAGAAAGAGGATACCATTTACGACATACATGGGCGCTTCCAGAGGTCAAGATGTCACGTGATCTTTAACTAACTTGTTACAGGGAATAGAGCGAACGCCGCCCCCCCCCCCCCACCCCCCTACGAAAAAATGGCACACTCAAGTCACCCACCTTTGGGGTGATCGCAGGTTTCAACCCACACGAAGTGCATAGTGGGAGGACTTTTTAAAAATTGTAACTCGGGTCGTTATTGACTAAACTGTTATTTTCAGAATGCTGTATAGATTTGTTAGGCAGAGGTGTCTGGGTGATTTACCACGTGATGCTTGATTGCCTGTCTGCCTTTGATCAAACTATTACAGTGCCGGCATTTTGTGTTTTCAGGGTGAGCTGTTTTTGTATGTGTTGTACGCTTGATGTCATATAAACTGTAGAAGCAGTATCCGCAGTTGTTGTCTTTTCCAGGAGTTAAAGGCTTTTAGGCTTGGTGGTTCCTTGATGTTGCTGGGTTTGTTTAGTGTTTGGTGGAATTGTTGCCAATGTATCTAATGTTGTTTTGGCCGTGTATCTAATGTTGTTTTGGCCGATTTCGATTTTCTTTCTTGTAGTGTGGTTGGACTGTCTTTATTATTCCTTTTCGCTGGTGATTCTGTTTCCATAACAGTCTGTAGTTGTGTGTCATTGGGATTAGAGGTGTCTTGCTGTTGTGTGCTGGTGTTAGCTGTCGTTGATGTTCAGTTGCTAATTCTGAAGCTTGATGTGTCTAATTGTGGCGTACTTGCTTCCCTGTTGTTGCTTACGTTGTTAGTTGTGCTGTTGGGATTACATGCTGAGGTGGGTTGAGGTGAGGTTGGCGCCAATGGTTTGTCCAGTGTTTTGTAGATTAGCAGTGTTGGTAGGCTTGTCTGCTTGGTTTGGCTATTAGGATGTCTATAGTTTTGTGTTTGTAATTTAACTTAATATAGTGTGGAATGTCTGTTGTTTTTTCTGGGTAGGTTGTTGTTCTTGGGTTGTTTGTAAGATGGGTGGTTTGTATTTCTGTTTCCTTTTTAATGACCGTTCTAAGGGCCTTGATGAGAAACAGTGAGGGGGGCCATCGTAGGGTTCCGTCGTTTCGGGTCTGGGCGTACTTGGCAAAACTGAGAATGTATGGTTCGTAGGTCTTCTTCAAAAGCATCGGAGCATAAACCCAAGTGTCAGTTCTTCCCTAATTGAGTAGTAGAATTAGCTTTTTGCTAATCAGCTGCTAAATGACATGGCCCCTACGGTTAGATGGACCTCTGCTATTGATAGTGACTTAGATTGTGTTGTGGTAGTGAGGATCTGAACAGACTTTCTTAGGACTAGCTGTTATTCCTTATAAGTTTGCTGCTATAAGGGATTTTTAACATTTGTTTGTATGTTAGTGTTAGATGTACTCTTTTGGTCTATGTACGTGAGATGTTACCGATCCTTACATTTCATTTGTTACAGGGGATAGCGCGAACGCAGTCCCCCCTACGAAAAAATTACGCACCCGAGTCACCCACATTTGGGGTGATCGCAGGGGTCAACCCACACGAAGTGCAATGTGCAGGCCTCGCCCTGGAACAGGGGTCGGCAACCTGCGGCTCGCGAGCCGCATGCGGCTCTTTTGATATCAAGATGCGGCTCTCCAGCTCCTTGAACAAATACTAATAATCTTAATAAAAAACAAAATATTTGATATAAAAAATTTTTTAGTGGCTCTTTAAAACCAGGGAAATTTTGAAAATTGTAACTTTTGGCTCTTCCGCTTCAAAAGGTTGCCGACCCCTGCCCTGGAAGGACCTCCTTGCTGATCAAGGTGCCTTCTGTGCCAGGTAAGTATGCTTGAACAAGCGGCCGATTCACCACTTTCAGCGGCCATCGCAAGAATGCTATGGTGTTTAGTTTTCTGAATGGTTCCCTCTTTTATTGAATCAAATACACCGCTCTTAGTGATGGTATTTAATTTTTCTGCAATTATGTAATAAATAAATTGTGTAAATATTTAATAAATTCAAGTCCTTTTAAAAGAATTAATCCTGCGGCATACAGTTCAATTGGTTTAAAATAAATTAAATTGGCAACGGAGGTTGCTGCCCTTGGTTGATTGTTTACATTTTTCTAGCCTCCCTTTAAAACAAGCTGAACATTATGCGTCGTGACATTAAGAAAGGATTGCTGGTAAGGTAACGTGCACATAAGTAGTGTTACAGCTCCCAAAATATGTGTCAATGGTTACACATACAGTTCCTATACGTATTTGTGAAATGAAACACTACGCAGGAAACAAGCAGCGAAAATTATGCACAATTCGAAATAATGTTACACAACATGGTTCTTTGCCACTCGTCCCCTGTTTGTACTTCTTCAAGTTATATTTATTTAAAGGTTTCTTTTCTTAAGATCATACCGCTAAGGGGTCGGCCATAAATGACGTCACACTCGAAGAGGGGGTCCGTGATTTTGTGACGGTGTGTGATTAGGGGGGGGGGGGGTTCAGATGGTATGACGTCACACTTTTGCATTATAAAAAAGCAATGTTAGAAAACGAGTTTTAGCCGTTATTTCGCGTTTTAGAAAACATTGTAATAGGAATTGATCAAAATACTCTGTTTACAGAGTTCTGACACAATTTTGGAAAAAGATCGATGTTTTAAAAAAACTTCAACAGCAATTTTGAGGGGGGGGGGGGTTGTAGGCTGAGGTGTAACGTCATTTTAAGGGGGTCTAGCTTTTTGTGAGGGGAGGGGGGAGGTAAAAATCGTCAAAAAAAGCGGGACGTCATTTATGGATGACCCCCTAAGAGCGAGAGATGGATCTTTATGCATGACCAACACGTGATCTCTTCATCTGATGCTCTGGTAAACACCCTAAGCCCTAAGGATTTCACTGTACTGGGCGCATACAGTGTCTCCCGAAGCTAAAACCAGCCAAACATATCTAAAGTTTTACCGCATCTACCAGTGTACCTGATTACTAAGGAAGACTATAGTAAAACGAATATTTTATTATTTATTTTAAAACTGCCATAATATTAGTCATGGGAACAACTGAATTTTTTTTTTTTGCCATGTAAAATTTGCACATAAATGTGTTTGGTGACATAAGTGTATGTATACCCCAGTATTCAACAACATACACAAACAAGTATATCTTAATGTACACATGTGTATCCACTATATCAGACTATACAACAGTACATCCCAGTATACACATGTATATCCCAATATACACCTGTATACCCATTATATCTCACTGTACACCAGTACACACTAGTATACAGCAGATTATCCCAGTATAGGCAAGTATATCCTAGTATACACAATTATATCTCAGTATACACAAGTATATCCCAGTATACACAAGTATATCCCAGTATACACAAGTATATCCCAGTATACACAAGTATATCCCAGTATACACAAGTATATCCCAGTATACAAATACGCACCCCGTACGCACACACTGTACAACTGCACAGGTTATGCACAGGATAGATCTCAATGACAAGTTGGCCGGCCCTAGTATGCCCCCGACACCCCCCCCCCCCCCCCAACTTGTATGTGGCGGTTAATAAAGAAGAAGAAAATTTACATTGGCAGATGTTTAATCTTGTCTACTGGAAAATATGGATACGCTTGGGTGATATTCAAATATGTCTGAGATTTTTAAGGCTTGTAATTAGATATGTTGTTTCGTTTGGAATATTAAATAGACATGCAATGTGGGTTGGGGTTCAACGATCTGTCTGCCTGTTGTAGGATGGTTGCCGAGCTGAGAATTTGCTCAAATGTAAGTTTGATTGAAAATAAGATAAGAAAATTTGGAAGCAATTTTAGTTTAAAACTATCAAGTACAGTTAAGATCAGTTGCTAAACTGGGCATGTTTTAATTAAACTATTAAGCAAATTTGGAAGCACTTTCCCATAAAACCCACAAATAAAAGTTGCGCTACGTTTCCAAACAACGACTAAAGTTACGCTACCTTCCCAGACAACGACAAAAGTTACGCTACCTTCCCATACAACGACTAAAGTTACGCTACCTTCCCATACAACTACTAAAGTTACGCTACCTTCCCATACAACGATCACACTAAAGTTACGCTACCTTCCCATACAACGACTAAAGTTACGCTACCTTCCCATACAACGATCACACTAAAGTTACGCTACCTTCCCATACAACGATCACACTAAAGTTACGCTACCTTCCCATACAACGACTAAAGTTACGCTACCTTCCCATACAACGATCACACTAAAGTTACGCTACCTTCCCATACAACGATCACACTAAAGTTACGCTACCTTCCCATACAACGACTAAAGTTACGCTACCTTCCCATACAACTACTAAAGTTACGCTACCTTCCCATACAACGATCACACTAAAGTTACGCTACCTTCCCATACAACGACTAAAGTTACGCTACCTTCCCATACAACGATCACACTAAAGTTACGCTACCTTCCCATACAACGATCACACTAAAGTTACGCTACCTTCCCATACAACGACTAAAGTTACGCTACCTTCCCATACAACGACTTAAGTTACGCTACCTTCCCATACAACGATCACACTAAAGTTACGCTACCTTCCCATACAACGATCACACTAAAGTTACGCTACCTTCCCATACAACGACTAAAGTTACGCTACCTTCCCATACAACGATCACACTAAAGTTACGCTACCTTCCCATACAACGACTAAAGCTACGCTACCTTCCCATACAACGATCTCACTAAAGTTACGCTACCTGCCCATACAACAATCACACTAAAGTTATGCTACCTGCCCATACAACGACAAAAGTTACGCTACCTTCCCATACAACGACTAAAGTTACGCTACCTTCCCATACAACGATCACACTAAAGTTACGCTACCTTCCCATACAACGATCACACTAAAGTTACGCTACCTTCCCATACAACGACTAAAGTTACGCTACCTTCCCATACAACTACTAAAGTTACGCTACCTTCCCATACAACGATCACACTAAAGTTACGCTACCTTCCCATACAACGACTAAAGTTACGCTACCTTCCCATACAACGATCACACTAAAGTTACGCTACCTTCCCATACAACGATCACACTAAAGTTACGCTACCTTCCCATACAACGACTAAAGTTACGCTACCTTCCCATACAACGACTAAAGTTACGCTACCTTCCCATACAACGATCACACTAAAGTTACGCTACCTTCCCATACAACGATCACACTAAAGTTACGCTACCTTCCCATACAACGACTAAAGTTACGCTACCTTCCCATACAACGATCACACTAAAGTTACGCTACCTTCCCATACAACGACTAAAGCTACGCTACCTTCCCATACAACGATCTCACTAAAGTTACGCTACCTGCCCATACAACAATCACACTAAAGTTACGCTACCTTCCCATACAACGACAAAAGTTACGCTACCTGCCCATACAACGACAAAAGTTACGCTACCTTCCCATACAACGACAAAAGTTACGCTACCTGCCCATACAACGACAAAAGTTACGCTACCTTCCCATACAACGATGACACTAAAGTTACGCTACCTGCCCATACAACGACTAAAGTTACGCTACCTTCCCATACAACGATGACACTAAAGTTACACTACCTGCCCATCATCTCCAACGTTGCTTCCGTCAGGTCGTAGGTCGGCATGACAATGTCTCTGGAAGACTTGGAGCCACACCACGAGAAAATGGGCAGCGGAGACTCGTCCAGTCGTTTGGTTTCCAGCGGCCAGTCTCCCAGGTTCAGGAAAAACTCAATGTCAGGCAAAAACATCTGGGATCAGAAGAGGTTTGGTATACACAAGCTGGATATGAATATATGTATGCCAACATGCGTAATATATATATATATATATATATATATATATATATATATATATATATATATATATATATACCTATATATACCTATATATACCTACATATACCTATAAATACCTATATGTACCGAGGTCTAGCCAACACAAAGGTCCCGGTTAAGCCGCACCTGATGGAGGTTTCATTGTTCAGAAATAATCACAAACTTTTAACTATATTTATCTAGATACAACCATATTTTTATGTTAACCCGTTCAAGTCGGCGTTGTGTCACCACCACTTTTTGGTGCTGCAGTCATAGGTTCTACTGTCTAAGTGTCCGTATCGATCTAGGACTTGTAGGTGTAGAAAAATATATAGTGGACTAGAATAAAATAAGCGTTTTGTTTTGACTAGGAATTAAACATGAACATAGCCAAGGGAGACAATGCACAATGTAAAGTGGGGCATGAGTACGTCAAACAAATGGCTGTGATAGAATAACAAATGACAGGCAGTGAAAAGCCATGTGTGTAGCACAGGATGAGTGTGTAGCTACCAACTCAGCAGAGGACAAGTGTGTAGCCACAACCTGAGCACATGACGAGTGTGTAGCTACAACCTGAGCAGATGACAAGTGTGTAGCCACAACCTCAGCACAGATCGAGTGTGTAGCCACAACCTCAGCACAGGACGAGTGTGTAGCTACAACCTCAGCACATGACGAGTGTGTAGCCACAACCTGAGCACATGACGAGTGTGTAGCCACAACCTCAGCACAGGACGAGTGTGTAGCTACAACCTCAGCACATGACGAGTGTGTAGCTACAACCTCAGCACATGACGAGTGTGTAGCTACAACCTCAGCACATGACGAGTGTGTAGCTACAACCTCAGCACATGACGAGTGTGTAGCTACAACCTCAGCACATGACGAGTGTGTAGCCTTAACCTGAGCACATGACGAGTGTGTAGCCACAACCTCAGCACAGGACGAGTGTGTAGCTACAACCTCAGCACATGACGAGTGTGTAGCCACAACCTCAGCACATGACGAGTGTGTAGCCACAACCTGAGGACAAGACAATTGCGTAGCCACAACCTCAGCACATGACGAGTGTGTAGTCACAACCTCAGCACATGACGAGTGTGTTGCTACAACCTCAGCACATGACGAGTGTGTAGCTACAACCTCAGCACATGACGAGTGTGTAGCCTTAACCTGAGCACATGACGAGTGTGTAGCCACAACCTCAGCACAGGACGAGTGTGTAGCTACAACCTCAGCACATGACGAGTGTGTAGCCACAACCTCAGCACATGACGAGTGTGTAGCCACAACCTGAGGACAAGACAATTGCGTAGCCACAACCTCAGCACATGACGAGTGTGTAGCCACAACCTGAGCACATGACGAGTGTGTAGCTACAACCTCAGCACAGATCGAGTGTGTAGCTACATTCTCAGCACAGGACGAGTGTGTAGCTACAACCTCAGCACATGACGAGTGTGTAGCCACATCTCAACACAGGAAGTGCAGCTACAACCTCAGCACATGGCGATAATTCACTTAAATAATACATGAGTAGAAGACAAAAGGTAGGTCAGAGGTCACACGGTCCACGGCATATTTTCTAGGCTCTAGCTAGTTATTGGTTGTTTTGTTTTATTTTAAACATAGTTATTTTAGTGCGCTAATGTATATATTCTTCTATTTATTTAAATCTCCTGTAAACAGCATCCATGGACAAGTGTTAGTTTCAGGAAGGATTCGCCATTACATATGAATATGTATGTATGTGTATATATATATATATATATATATATATATATATATATATATATATATATATATATATATATATATATATATATATATATATATATATATATATGCCGTTATTAACCGACAGGTTTTCACACGTCGATAGACACTGAACATACATGTATTATACAATACAAATAATTAACAAACCTTTCTAGACAACGATAGTAGGATGGCGTCACCAAACATCTTAAACCCCACGTGTTCTCCGTAACATTTTCTGTAGACCTGTGGGGGTGGGGTGGAGGTGGGGGAGAGAAAAAAATAATAATTGTTCATATGTGCGTGTAAATTGTCATTCTTAACTAACTCAATCTATTATTTGAACTATAAAACATTTATTTATGTACCCAAACAAAACATCAGAGAGCCTCTCTCATCCGTAGGTGGTTCAGTAGCAGATCGTAAATAAATAACTCGTGTGAATGGAGAGTCAGTGATCGTTCAAGGGTAGGGGGACTAGTGCTGATGAAAAGATGCAGCGTTTTTGTACCGAGGGGGGGGGGGGGAGGGTGCTGAGTGGTACAAGTGGGTATATGAGTGCACGGAGGTATACAACCGTGTACATAAGTGCACAGAGGTATACACATGTACACAAGTATAAAGAGGCATACATACATGTATAAAAGTGTAAAAAGGTGTACAAATGTCTAGGCCTACATGAGTGTACAGGAGTTCACACATTTACATAAATGTACACAATGTAGGCCTACACACAAATGTACAGAATCGCTTAAAGTAAGTGTACAAAGATGTACAGAGATATACAAAGATATACAGATATACAAAGATGTACAGATATACAAAGATGTGCAGATATACAAAAATGTACAGATATACAAAGATGTGCAGATATACAAAGATGTGCAGATATACAAAGATGTACAGATATACAAAGATGTACAGAGATATACAAAGATGTACAGAAGTATACAAAGAAGTACAGAATATACAAAGATGTACAAAGCTAAATAAAGATGTACAAAGCTATATAAAGATGTACAGAGATATACCGAGATATACCAAGATGTACAGATGTGTACAGAGGACATTGGTTGTGGACGGATTAGTGAGGGTTAATTAAAACCAAACATAAAATTAATTGGAAGATTAGCACCAGATCAACATCCTGGTGAAAAGATAAAAGTTGTACTTCTGAAATACAGTATAGAGGGTTGTTATTTCGAATATCGTAATTAGGTTAATGATTAGGCTCGGGTCAGTGACATTGTTAAGACAGCGTGCGATGTAGACGAAACTATTTGGATTTAAAAGCAATTCCAGCCGGCACTGAAGTACCAAAAAATAATTAAAATTTTAGCTCATTAGTACTTCACCACAGCTATCGGGCTAGGTTTAGGGTTAGATACCATGCTTAGTTAGGAATGTGCTGACTAGCACATCACACCCCGGCTAGAAACAACAAAAAATCTAAGAGAATGAAACTCAAGACGTCGCGGTTATGTCCCTGCTGGTGTGAACTCGTACAGCCCTCGCTTCACTGTACCGAGTGTCTAAACATGTAGTTAGTTGTATTGTACCGGCTATTTACGCGTCTTTAGTTTTAGTTCAACGCCCTGTAACGGGGTTACGGAGTTCTATAATTAGCGTGCTGTATGGCTTCCACCGTCACCTCTGTTGCGATTTATAATAAGCTCTATGTACATAAATATATATACTATTATATATATATATATACATATATATAGGCCTACAGATATGCCTTCACACACATTATATATATATATATATATATATATATATATATATATATATATATGCATAGATGTACAGCTAATAGATTAGCGCTAGCACCTGGTGACGTGATCAGGATTAAGTCAGATTTCATACCGAATTCTTTCTTTTATACCAAGCCAACCCATTCCCAACCACTGAAACAATTTTGTGTCAAAAAGACCGCGATGTGCGTTGACAACAGGTGGTTTGATTATTGTGATAGACGGGTTTCAATGTGTTGCAGAACACATTTGTTTTATTGTGTTTGTTGTTCTCGCAGCGAGCCTTTAAAAAAATATATGAACAAAGGTTTAAGTTATGACGTTAATGTGACTCATTTGAGTGAACATGTTGTGGGCCCGTATGCGCATAGGTAACATATAGGACATGGAGACTGGCAATAGCCAATCAGGTGTAATGCATGAAAAAATGTGGGGTTGTGTGGGTCACTAAACTAATCTGGTCCCCATGGCCGAGTTTCTAACAGGTGCATTTGGGTTAAGCCAATGATAATCCAGAATTTCTTGGAGTCTCGTATTAAACAGTATCATTAAGAAACAAATTTGATAGGATAAGTCTCCTAATTAACATGTATATTTGCAACTGATTTGCCCGATTGTCTAGGAGAATCTCAATTAAACGGCTATGTATTTAGGCGATTGCTTTGCCAGATTTTCAAAAATAATATCATGTTAAACATTTGGGCGAATGATTTGCCAGGATGTCTAGTAGTCTAGAAGGATCTCTAACAAACAGCTGTAGATCTAATATTTAGGAGACTAAAATTTTGCAAGGGTTTGTCAGAATTTCTAGAAGAACCACTTATACGCGTCAACCAGAGTTTCTTCCAGGCATCTCTTCGGGGGGGGGGGGGGGGGGGGGGGCAGAGCCCACCCGAAAAAAAATTACCGACCCCCCCCCCACCCCGAACGAAATGAAATTTATATAGAAAATATATACTTTCAACAGTGTCCGCCCCCCCCCACCCCCCCCGAAAGAAAGTCTAACGCCCCCCCCCCCCCAAAATTTCAAGTGCCCCCTGGAGAAAAAAGTCTGGAAGAAACACTGGTGTCAACAACCCCAAACTACGTGAATGCCATCAAAAAAAAAATACCGAACCCCCCCCCCCCCCCCCCCACCCCGAACGAAATGAAATTTATATAGAAAATATATACTTTCAACAGTGTCCGCCCCTCCTAGACCCCTATTACATAACTATCCATCACAAGAACTCTTATCACCTGACCCCATCATGTGAACCCCACCATTATGACCCCATCACAAGACAAACCCACCCCCCCATATCACGTGACAGACGTTTACCTTGTTGCTGATGATCTTGTAGTGGCAGATGCTGTGTTGCCCAGCCTGGTTGAATCTCTCCACCGCCTCCTTCGCGACCTTGGTCATGTCGACGCTCTTGAACGGCTCAAGGTCGTTTTCGATCTGAGCGTAGGTCGCCGTGCAGCCGACCGCGGCCGCCCACTGCTCGGCCGTCTGGTGCGGGCAGTTGCACGTCTCATGGTAGATATCGCCTGCAACACCAATGACACGGTGTTCAAATTAATTATTATTTTTTGGATGATTTAATAGTTAACTTAGGCCAACAACACAATGACATATTCAAGTAAAATCATTTTTTGTTGATCGAATAACTAACTTAAGCCAGCTATACAATGAAACAGAATTCAAGTTAAATTACTTTTTTAAATTCATTTAATAACTGCCTTAGGCCATCATCAGCAATGACATATTCAAGTTAAATCACTTTTTTTAAAAATTCATCTAATAACATACTTAGGCCAACAACACAAGTATTCAAGTTAAATCTTTTTTTTTTAATTCATCTAATAACTAAATTAGGCCAACAACAGTAATGACAAGCTATTTAAGTTAAAACATGTTTTTAAACTGTTCTAATAAATAACTAAAGTTGATCTAGTAGCTAATTTAGATGGGGCTATCTACCAATTTGATTTAAACATGTTAATTAATCGAATGGCGTGGTCGGATGGTTGAGCTATACCGAAAGTCTCTAGTTCGGATCCCGGAGACAGCGCCCGCATGGCATTCCTGAGTCCACTTGTTTTCTTTTATAGAATGGCCAGTCCTTACCAACACCAGACACATTACGACATTACTAAGACATTACATTACTAAGAGAATTCCCGTCCCCTATAAATACTACAACAGACACTACGACATATCCTTTTTGATTCTAAGACAATCCCCGTTCCTTACAAGTACTACAACAGACACACTACAATATACCCTAGGAGAGTCCTTAATAATCCATGTCCCCAACAACAGACGTTACAGTAACCAGCCTCGAGTTCTAAATAAAACCACAAGGCAAGCGCTGGAATCCAAGGTGTAGGAGGTAGAAGGGAAGGGCTAGAATGTCAGTTGGAGGTTTCTCAGAGAAAGAAGGGACACGAGGGTTAAAATCGTCAAATCCAAAAAAAGTCGAATTTAAAATTTCTTTACTTTAACCTTCAATAAAATTTGTTGTCGTGGAAGTCTAATTCATGTTTTGAAATTACTATAATTTTTTAAAAACTGATTTTAACCCTCTTTCGCGACAATCCGAGAAAGGATTAAGTTCTCTTACACTCCTTTTTTTTTTTATATATAGAAACGGCGATAAAAGGGTTAACTCAAGTATGCGTTTGAACTAGATCTCTATTGGTCTGCAAGTGAAAACCTGCCATTAGCCTCCCCCCCCCCCTTCTCGCTGAGGGCTTATGCAATCACTGATGCAAGACCAGATAGCATAGACTCCTCAGGTGCAGATGTTATCAGATTTGTATAGACACGACAAACTGGATATAGAAAACACCCGAAAATCAATTATCCGTGGCATTTTCGTAAACGATAAATAACTCCCCGGGCCAGTGTTGAATTTTATAACATGAATGTAAACGACAGTAAAAGAAGTTTATGTGTAGGCTTTACACGTTCATCTATTGCAGGCATCTAGCGGGCGTATTGAAGAAAGACGTGTGATAAGTTATGCCCGACCTGAGACACATTATGCTGTCATTTTGATGAATGTATAATCTTAGACATTAAAAAAATTTAAGGTTAGGGCGTTGCCGATTAACGCGATTTAGGCGCCCTACTTGGGAGAAATGTTTTCAAACATTCTCTTTCCCCCCCCCCCCTCCCATTTCACTATTTTCTTCACTAGATTTCTTCAATAAGAAATAGAGGTGTTGGAATGCCTGCAGTTCCTCGATTGTTACTCGGCATTTCTATTCAAAGACATTTAGCATTGGGATACCGGTGGGTGGTGGGGGAGATGAATGGTATACAACACTGCATCTGTTTGTTTGTTTTTTTTTAAATTTTCTAATCGCTAAAATTCTTGCGCATTTTATTGGATGGGTGTGATCAGAGTTTCTTCCAGGCATTTCTGGGGGGGGGGGGGGCTATCCCGAACAAAATGGAAATTATATAGTAAATATATACATTTTACAGTGTCCGCCCCCCCCCCCCGAAGAAAATCTACCGCCCCCCCTCCCCCCCATCTTTGAAAATTTCAAGTGCCCCCCCCCCCCCCCCCCGGGAGAAAAAAGTCTGGAAGAAACACTGGGTGTGATAAGCTAAAAGCTAAGACCACTGGTTTAAAGATTTTTAATTTGAAACGGCTTTGAAATTATTTCTAAAGATGAAGTAGCAGTCAATGATATCTCAAGAGAATTCAGATTTATGGGTCACAATTAAAATATTGGAAACACTGAACATTTTTGAAGTACTGGTTCTCTCATGGTTGGGCGCAAAGGGCGTAGAAGGTGGAGGAGGTGTAAATGTTTTGTAAGAGATTGTGGTCTACCGAACTGTTATAAAGTTTCATATAGGTTAGGTTGTGGGGCAGGTGTGGCAAAATTTTGAGATATTAAATCACGTATCTATATGTCGTATCTCTGAGGTAAGGGGGGGATAAATGAAAAAACAAATACGATCAACTACAATATAGAAAACAATGCTTTTAAAAATTTTATTTCCCTAAATCCTTAAAAAAAATATAATACTTCTGCATCAGATTTTGTTGGATTTGAAAAAAATCATTAAAATAAAAAGAACGTTCCTCATACAATTATGCTTTAGACATTTTATTCATTTTCTATATACATTCAGGATTCTACTTTTGGTATTCTATAACAAGCATTATCGAAAGAACAAAAACAATTGTTTGATTTGTTACACGTATTTTATTGAAAAGTATTGAAAGGTTTATATAAATATATTATTATTACTGATTTAAATGTTTAAAACAATTGAATTAATAAAAAAAAAATTAAAAAAAAAATCTACCCCCCTCCTCTCTCCCCCTCTATCCACTTTACCCCCAGACATGATAACCCCACAATCCCTTTAACTGTTCCAACGACCCCACCACCCACCGCAACATCAATATCCAGAACTTATTTAAAGTTCTAAATCTTGTCTCTTTCCCCTCATCTTTCACACTACAACCTTTTGAAAACTCAATGCGACCACTACAACACCATTTCAACTAGTCAACTTAAGTTGTTTCCCTACATAGAAAATGCTTCACTGTCCCATTGACCCTCTCTGAAAAATTTCCTTTCCCCTCCCCACCCAGACTTCTGACACTTTCATTTGACCTTCACCCCTTTTACTGTCATCCTTTGCAATTTTTTTTTTTATAATCAAATACATGACATCATGTAAATATTCATTAAGTACATTTGCAAAACCTTTCGTTTTCATTTGGTGTTCAAAATTATGTTAAAAAATTTGATGTTGATGTACTTGTTTTAATTGCAAATAAAAGTATTTAAAAAAAAAAATAAAAAAATAAAAAAAAAAAAAATTGAAAGGTTTATAAATTGTAAAAAAAAAAAAAAAAAAAAAAAAAAAAAATGTGATTTGACGTCCACGGCGTCGATGGGTTTAGATAGGAGGAGGGGTCTAAAGAATTTTTTGTTGTCATTTTAGCGACACCGACAAGCATAAGAGGAATATAGACATTATTGTAGTACACCATACCAGTACTCGCCCAAAATGAAGCAATGGATTACCGTATTTGCTTCAATAAAACATCGCTAACACTTTGATTGATTTTTCGGTGTGAAAAGTTAGCTCATCACTTGTATGGTAAGACTTAAAAAGACTGTAAGCTACAGCCACAGGCATTGATTAAACATGTTATTTAGTGCCACATGATGGTGACATCCAGTGCCACACTACATGTTGGTGTCATCCAGTGCCACACTACATGATGGTATCATCCAGTGCCACACTACATGTTGGTGTCATCTGGTGTAACACTACATGTTGGTGTCATCCAGTGTCACACTACATGATGGTATCATCCAGTGTCACACTACATGTTGGTGTCATCTGGTGTCACACTACATGTTGGTGTCATCCAGTGCCATACTACATGTTGGTGTCATCCATTGCCACATGTTGGTGTCATCCAGTGCCACATTTTGGTGTCATCCAGTGCCACACTACATGTTGGTGTCATCCAGTGCCACACTACATGTTGGTGTCATCCAGTGTCACACTACATGTTGGTGTCATCTGGTGTCACACTACATGTTGGTGTCATCCAGTGCCATACTACATGTTGGTGTCATCCATTGCCACATGTTGGTGTCATCCAGTGCCACATTTTGGTGTCATCCAGTGCCACACTACATGTTGGTGTCATCCAGTGCCACACTACATGTTGGTGTCATCCATTGCCACATGATTGTGACATCCAGTGCCACACTACATGTTGGTGTCATCCAGTGCCACACTACATGTTGGTGTCATCCAGTGCCACACTACATGTTGGTGTCATCCAGTGCCACACTACATGTTGGTGTCATCCAGTGCCACATGATGGTGACATCCAGTGCCACACTACATGTTGGTGTCATCCATTGCCACATGATGGTGACATCCAGTGCCACACTACATGTTGGTGTCATCCAGTGCCACACTACATGTTGGTGTCATCCATTGCCACATGATGGTGACATCCAGTGCCACACTACATGTTGGTGTCATCCAGTGTCCACATGTTGGTGTCATCCAGTGCCACACTACATGTTGGTGTCATCCATTGCCACATGATGGTGACATCCAGTGCCACACTACATGTTGGTGTCATCCAGTGTCCACATGTTGGTGTCATCCAGTGCCACACTACATGTTGGTGTCATCCAGTGTCCACATGTTGGTGTCATCCAGTGCCACACTACATGTTGGTGTCATCCAGTGTCCACATGTTGGTGTCATCCAGTGCCACACTACATGTTGGTGTCATCCAGTGTCCACATGTTGGTGTCATCCAGTGCCACACTACATCATGGTGTAATCCAGTGCCACATTACATCATGATGTCATCCAGTGTCACACTACATCATGATGTCATCCAGTGCCACACTACATGTTGGTGTCATCCAGTGTCACACTACATGATGGTGTCGCCCAGTGTCACACTACATGTTGGTGTCAGCACTACATTCTGGTGTCGCCCAGTGCTACAATGTTATCAAGTACCATATCAAATGCTCATCCAATGTCATACAGCATGATAGTATTATCCTTAGTCATATTTCATGTGTTGTCAATCTCGACATACATTTTCTTTAATTAAGCTTTTCGAAAGTCTGGCCCCATACACATCAGCCCCCCCCCCTACCCCCCAATAAGGAAAGGTCGTGAGCGCTTTTTACCAGTCACTATCCCTTAATGGTTTTTATGTTGGTGTTACAACTGATGTTGAAAACAGTTAAATGAGCCTGTAAAGCCAAGTGACTATCTATTTTCAAAACTTCCATTGTGTACAATTTAGTTATGCAGTTCAAATGTTTTTTTTTTTTTATTTCTACTCCCTTCCGTGCCCTCCTAAGGTCGGCACCCGGGGCGGCCGTCCCTTCGCCCTCCCCTAGCTACGCCTCTGGGTACAGTCCTTCAAAAAACTTGGTGCCATCGTTGATCAACAGGGTAACTCAAATGCTTAAGTCTATGCCAGAGATGAGAAAGCAAGTCACTTATACACCTCTAGACCTAGAACATAAATGAGTCTAGAGTCTACATATCTTCGAATCTTTATTAAACAGAGTTTCTTCCAGGCATCTCTTCTTCCCCCCCCCCCCCCCGAAAGAAATGAAATGTATATAGAAAACATACTTTTACCAATGCCCCCCCCCCCCCAGAAAAATGTAGTCCCGTCGCCCCCCCCCCCCCTAGAAAATATCAAGTACCAGCCCCCCCCCCCCCCCCCCCCCGGGAGAAAAAGTCTGGAAGAGACACTGTTATTAAACACCAACTCCGGAGAGCTGTAGTTGGCGACCCATTCTCCAACAGCTTTGGTTTTCTTTATTCCTTATTTCTCGCTGAAAATTCTACTGGTTTAGAACTTAGATAACCTTAGGTGACACAATTAAAATTTAAATGATGAGGTCAGATGTCATGGAATATAAGAGGATAAATAACGTTAGAACCGCTGTCCAAGCAGATCAAGTCACGTTTGAAGTGTTTGAATAACGACGTGTATAAACAGGGTGTGGTCAGGATTGGGCTTTCTTCTGTTTGACAGCGGCAGATAAAAAAAAGATTCAGTGCCTTGTAATGGGACCTCTCCTTGTAGTTGAATTGTAAGTTCAAGGTCGACGAGGGATCGTATAATGAACCCGATAGTTTAAGAAGCTGCACTAAGAAATAGACGCATTGGCCGTAACGGGTATAGCTGTACTAAAACATGGAAGTTGGGGTTGTAGTGGTAATGTTTTTTGTTTAAGAGGGGTGGTTTAATAGTTTTAAAGTTGTACTAAAGTCAGGGTAATGGTGCCGTACTTGTATACTAAAGAAGGGGTAATACAGCTGTATTGTAATGGTGTTGTGCTGTGATGGTGCTTTATGTAATGGGACTTTACTGTAATGGTGATGTATGTGAAATGATGCTTTACTGTAATGGTGCTGTACTGTAATTGTGCTTTATGTAATGGGGCTGTTATGTAATCGGGCTGTACTTGTAATGGTGTTTTACTGTTATGATGCTGTACTGTAATGATGCTGTGTGCAATGATGTTGTACTATGATGGTGCTATACTGTTATGGTACTGTACTGTAATGGTGTTGTGTGCAATGATGCTGAACTATGATGGTGTTGTACTGTAATGGTGCTTTAAGTAATGGTGCTGTACTGAAATAGTGCTGTACTGTGCCTAAAATAGATAAATGATTCACCAACAGGAAGCGTTATCCGACGACTGAATAACGTCAACGTCCCACAATATCTCACCTCATTAAACTGACGTCAAGAGCTCTCACTCTATCACAACCAAAAACACAACAACAAAAATTATCTTTTCAATAACTGATTATTTAAATGTTACTAAAAATAAACCAATTGATCGTAAAGGTAGAGGACTAATGTTTACATCCAGCAAGTCCATAGCTCGACAACACTTGAACACAGGTAGACGCATGAGTAGACACATTTTTAATTAGTCGTGGCCGGGTGTGGAGACCAACGACACATTAAAATTTTAGAGTTGTTTTAGTAATCTTGTTAACAGTTTGTAGACGCTAGTCTCCCTTGTTTTAAAATATTTAGAACATGATGACTTCCTCACACACATAAACAACAGTAGTTGAGATTTCATTGCGTTTGTATGTTTGTGTCAGTAGGTTACATAGTCTTCTGTGTTTCCGATCTAGTCCTTTTCATAAAATTGTCAAATGAAAATAAACCACTCCCCTATGCAACTTCCTTGTTTTTATTAGCAGTGGAAGTATGATTTAAAAATACAAACCGAATACCGTATTGATCCGCTAGTATAATGCAACACTGCACAAAGCAGTAGCCAAATATAAGGAGCTAGCCGAAGATATTCGATCAAGCAATTAAATCAGATTAAGCCAACAATAACCGTTGCATTCAGAAAGCGACATACATTTCTCATGTCTCCATTAAGCTGTCAACACAGTCGTGTATGTTTGATCTTGGGCCACCGTCAACACAGTCGTGTAGCTTTGATCTTTGGCCACCGTCAACACAGTCGTGTAGCTTTGATCTTTGGCCACCGTCAACACAGTCGAGTATGTTTGATCTTGGGCCACCCGTCAATAGCCGTGTAGCTTTGATTTTTGGCCACTGTCAACGGAGTCTTTTAAGTTTAATCTTTGGCCACTTGTAATGCAGTCGTGTAAGATTGAATTTTGGCCACCTTCAACACAGTCATTTACGTTTGATCTTTGGCCACCGTCAACACAGTCGTGTAAGATTCATCTTTGGCCACCGTCAACATAGTCGTGTAAGATTGATTATCCGAACATGTTGGGTTTTTGTAAACTGCAGCAGGGGTTTTGTTCACTGGGCGTATATCAGTTACATACATTCAAGGAAATCCGCAAAGGTGATTTCAGAATGGGATGGGTTCAAGGGGGGGAGTGGGTGAATGTTTTTCTCTTTATATATATATATATATATATATATATATATATATATATATATATATATATATATATATATATATATAATCGGGTTGAAGAAAACCAAGACACTGAAGTGTGTTGCTCGACTGTTGGGCGTCTAACACTATATTGTAATATTGGAGGAGAATTTACTCCAAAATAAACATTACATGTCCCAATGTTTGCGCGATATGGCCCATCAACTTCATGTTGTTTTTCTTTCTCGTTAAGTTTTCATTGCCTTTATCCATCTGAACTGGGGACTTCTGAATTAGCACTCGTGCGTCCGCCTATGACTAAAATAAGGCTTTTCTCAAACAATTTTTTCTCTGGGGAGAGGGGTCATTTGAAATTTCGGGGGGGGGGGGGGGGGGGTGGGAATCAATACCTACAATGGTTAACTTATATATTTTCAGTATAGATTTCAATATTTTTTTACTGTTACGTCCGGGGGTTAGCCCCCTACCTTCCCCTGCTAGATGCCTGAAACACTAAGATGATTCTAAAAGAGCTTCTGATTATATATGTAGGATAGTTTACTTATACAATAAAAGAGAGCTGGAGAATTAGGTAAATTTGGACTGTTATTACACCTCGAACCCCAACCAGTTCACACAGCTAAAAACTAGTTTCTAAAATAAACATCTGATAACAATATGAAAACTATTTTAAAAAAACAAATCATTACCTTTTAGTATGTACGGTGAATCCGCAATATGTCGGCCATTGTAAAGTACGTGGATGCTCAAATCTGAGGACGTGGAGAAGGGACGGTACCGGACAATGTAGGAGCCGTCGTGACGGTCAAGGACCTGCGTCCATATCCTGGCCCTGTCAGACCCGGGGACAATATTGACAGTGATGGCCTTCTCCCCCACGGACTCTGTAAGGCTGTAAATGTAAAGCAACTCTTCAAGACATGGTCATGGCATCTTGACCAGAACACACAACTTCCGTAGTAGGCTTATATATATATATATATATATATATATATATATATATATATATATATATATATATATATATATATATATATATATATATATATATATATATATATATATATATAATATATATATATTCAGATACCGTGCATAAAAGATTATTTTTAGGCGATGTATTTTCAAATGAACGAGCATATAATATCAACCATGCATACATTATCCTATCTGTAAATAATACATGTAGATCTGTGACACGAACTAGCCACGCCCTATTCAAAACACAGGTGACGATAACAATACCTGTAATTGTACACTAAGCTGGGGTTTAGAGATCTTAGTTTGATTCACGTGTGTTGTATTTTTCTCTCATTCTATCTAAATCATGGTTGATTACCTATTCTAAGCATATATGCTCTGAGAGAAGCAAAAAAAAGCGCTAGATTTTATTCTTATTTTTTAAACGTTTTGTTAAAGCAGAGTCAATTGAGATTTGCATATACGTTATAAAATATAATATATGGAATATAGAATTACGTAACAGATAAATGCGATTCACGCTTGATAAAACATGAAAATGGCCACGTCAGTGATATATGGGGCTGTTCACACCACGCTGGCTGGGCTGGCAGTGAAATGCAGAGTTTCTTCCAGGCATCGGATTCCCCCCCCCCCCCCCCCCCCCCCCCCGAAGAAAGTCTACCCCTCCACCGAAAGAAATGGAATTTATATAGAAAATATTTACTTTACATGTGTCCGCTCCGCCGCCACCCGCCCCCTCCCCGGGAGAAAGAAGTGGAAAAAAACACTGAATGTAAATCAAGGATGGGAATTGTCATTTTATTATTTTAAAGGGGGTAGGGGAGGAGATAAAATAATAAATATATAAAGGAGGCATAGTAGCAAAGCAATAGCAAGATGAGTGGATGGATTTAATAATGTACACATATACAAAATAAGCATACACATTATATATATGTGTGTGTGTGTGTGTTCCCTAGAACCAGACTGTTCAAGCTCCATTTTAATGGGTTTTTTTTAAACACGTTTTTCTTAACTCAGCTTCGCGTTTATTTGTTTGGTTGTTTGGATGTTTGTTGTTAAAATTGACATCGAAAATTAGCCCACTTCTGATTGCTCTAGAGTTCTGAAATTTGGCAGGCAGGCTACTTTCGCCTAACAATTTCAGATGCAATCATAAAAACTAGCAATTAGAGACCGTAATTAGCTTAATTTAATTACGCCCCAAGGACCATAAAATTGAGGACATGATTTCTAAAGATACCGACAAGACTGGAGGCCTATTGACACAGTTACTTCGGCCCCAATCGATGTGAGCGCGCTGGCCGTGATCGTATAGTGGGTAGTACTTCGCGTTGTGGCCGCGACAACCCAGGTTCGAATCCTGGTCGCTCAAGATTTTTAGTCCGTGTATTTATAAACACTTAGTCAAGTCATACTTAATCAAGTCATTAGATAAAGTAGAAAATAAACTATATAACATTAGATAAAGTAGAAAATAAACTATATAAAAAACTTTTTTAAAAACCACGTTTTTCATGTGTAGCAACGGACTAAAAAGGAGAAAATAAAATACTTAAAAAAAACTTTTAAAAAAAAACACGTTTTTCTTGTGGACTAAAAAGTAGAAAATAATTTTTTCTTTTGTGCTTCCTCGAGCTATGCAGGTTCTTGTGATGACTGACAAAAAACGTGGGTCGGGCAGATGGGTCGGGAAATTTGATGGTGAACGTACCCACATTTTTTGTCAGTCATCACAAGAACCTGCATAGCTCGAGGAAGCACAAAAGAAAAATTTATTTTCTACTTTTTAGTCCACAAGAAAAACGTGGTTTTTTAAAAAGTTTTTTTAAGTATTTTATTTTTGTATTGGGTTCTAAATCCACCAAGGCATTGTGGCAAAACCATTCGTGGTCATAAATCTCACCATTATTACACAACAATTTAATTTTTACCAAGTACTTAATATAGAAACCTTGACATTTTCAAAAAGTGGAGTTTGAACAGTCTAGTTCAAAGGCACGATATATATAAACAATATATATATATATATATATATATATATATATATATATATATATATATATATATATATATATATATATATATATATATATATATATATATATATATATATATATATCTATAATAATAGTTTCGCTGTCTGTCTATCTATCTATCTATCTATCTGTCTGACAAGAACGCTCTAGAGAAAAGACAAGCAATTTAAAAACATGCACAGTAATTCGAAAAAAAATTCATAAAAAACGTTTTAATAACAAGCTTTTATGTAATGATGCACTAAAAAGTAGAAAATAAATTATAGACTACTATTTAAATAACTATAAAGAAAAGCGTGGGTCACTTTAGTATCTATTGGATACCTTTACTAATGTTAAGGAAGACACCCACGCTTTTCTTTATAGTTATTTAAATAGTAGTCTATAATTTATTTTCTACTTTTTAGTGCATCATTACATAAAAGCTTGTTATTAAAACGTTTTTTATGAATTTTTTTTTCAGTACTTTACATGTTTTATTTACAATAGAGTTACATGACTAAAAACCATTGCGCGCCTACTGAATATCACGTTCAGTAGGCGCGCAATGGTTTTTGAACGCAGCCATTACGTGGTCGTGATGGCGCAGCTATTGATGACGCGTGTGGTGTGGTTGGCTAGACATGCCTACTAATTCGGTCCAAATTTTAATTAATTCATAAAAAATCAATTAGGCATCCAATTAAGTCAAATTTAGTTTCAGATTGCATTGTCTTCATGTCTTGACCCACGTGCCAACTGTGAATCGTGTCGGTCAAGTAGAAGTTTCCGAATTTTCACTCCTGCGTTTCCGTCAAGACTGACGACAGAGGAAGTGAGTTAAATAAAAGCTTGTAAAAACGAAGTATGACGTCGACACATTTAGCACAGAGTAGAAAATAATCTCAAACCCAGAGAGTGCTCACAGTTATATGACGTCATTGATTTTCGCGTTAACATTGAATAAAAAGGAAATGTTGTCTAATCTTAATGGTTTGCGTGAAGAGTTTCTTGCATACAATTCTTCGGGTAGGGGCAAAGCCCCACCCCCCGCGTAAGAACGTCTGAGCCCCCCCCCCCCTCCCCAACTCAAAAGAAATTTCTTCATCGATACTCTATAATAAAATTACCGCCTAATTAATGTGTCTAATCTAAAAAGTGGTTTTCTTGCAATTTCTTTAATGCAATTCTTCGGGTAGTGGCTAAGCGCGACACCAGTGTTTCTTTCAGACTTTTTCCTCCCCGGAGAGGGGTGGGGGTAATTGAAATTTTCGAGGGCGGGGTTAGAATTTTCGGGGAGGGGGGGGGGGGGCGGACACTGGAAAAAGTATATAATTATATTTCGTTGAATGGGACGGTAGACATGTTTTTTTTGGGAGTGGGGGGGGGGGGGAGGTGTGAGTGGGGGGGTGGGTGGGGCGGTGGTTTCCTCATCGATACTCTATAATAAAATTACGGCCTAATTAATGTGTCTAATCTAAAAAGTGGTTTTCTCGCAATTTCTTTAATGCAATTCTTCGCGTAGTGGCTAAGCGCGACACCAGTGTTTCTTTCAGACTTT